>NC_079514.1:27556984-27561117 GCF_000801105.2 Raphanus sativus | reverse complement strand
CACTTGGGTATGGGATGTTAGGAATTGGGGTTTCGACACGCGGAATTCGGGGACGAATTCCATTAAGTGGGGGAGATTGTAACATTCCAGTTCCTGGCCCAATTTTTTTTTAAGGATAACGGGCCTCTCTACGACCCAATAGCCAATGAGACCTAGGGTTCCTACAGTTTCTTATAAATAGAGCTGCCTCCTCCTCCCTTTCTCCTATCCAGAAACTGGTAGCGGAGCTCTGCAGAGATTTCCCGGAGACCGAAAACCCTAGCCGTCACACCTCTCTCTCTCCCAGCCGCCGCCTCTCTTCTCTCTCTCCTTGATCTCTCTTCTCTTTCTCTCTTTCCTCGCCGGCGATCGGAACTGGTGGTGGTGGTGGTTGTGAGCAGACCAGGTCGGCGTTTTTGGAATTCTTCAGACCCAGATCTCACACTTTTCAAATCTATCCGGTAAGCCTTAGATCTACATGTCCTCTTCTCCCTCTTATAGATTTGGCACGGGGTGTGATAGATATGATATTAATCTCGTTCCCCATATTATTTTGAGTATGAGAGTACAGATCTGTGGTTGTGTGACTGTGTACTTCTTCTAGATCTGGATCTGCGACGTCGAGAAAGGCTAAGGTGAGGACCCGGATGTGACCTCTTCTCATGTTGTATAATACCTCGGGCTTAGTCCTCTGTTAATGTTGACCTAGATCTAGCTGTTGAGTTTTGTTGATGTGAAGAAAGTATGATGATTGTGATTGTGGCGAAAGAACCTAGAAACTGATAGGTTATTAAAGAGTAAACCGGTTGAGTGTTGAGAATGAATGAGATGTGTGATAAAACTGAAAATGTTGTGATAAGAATGAAAGACATGTGAATGAAATGTTGTTGCGATCCTTGAGCTTGTGTAGTAATGTGAACGAGTGCCGGTTTGGCGAATGCCGGTTTGGCGAGTGTCGGTTTGGCGAGTGCCGGTTTGGCGAGTGCCGGTTTGGCGAGTGCCGGTTTGGCAAGTGCTAGTATAGAGTGCCGGTTTGGCGAGTGCCGTTTGGGCGGGAAATGTTGAAGTCATGGAAGACCATGGGGTGTCCGGGCGGATGGATTGAGCACTCATGGATTAGAGAGTCTAGGGAATATTGTTAGATGCTTGTTAGGTGATATTAACTTATGACTTGTGCTTCATGTGTTATGTGATCTGAGTTGAGTTTGTAGGTTCCTAGAACTTACCCTCACTGAGTAATCCCAATTACTCACCCCTCCTTCTTGTAGGTATGATCAAAGAGGAGCAGGAGCAGGAGTCGGTATGGTGCTATCGTTTTGAGCTTTCTTTACCTTTCCAAAACTTTATATTCGGGTTTTCTTTCAAGTTTTTGTTGGATATTTCAATCTTTAAGTTGAGTTTGATTTTATGTAAGACAATTTGTGTTCCAATAAAAGTTGTTAGACGAAAAGTGTTGTGTTCATGGTTTTAAGAAAGATCCTCGGGATATGGATGTTACAATTGGTATCAGAGCGGGGGTTAAACCCGCCGGTGCTGTCCCGGGCGGGTAGGTGTAGATCAAGAGTATTTTATATCCGGGTTTCAAAGTATTTTCAAACTTTTACGAAAGGAAGATTTTCAAAGATTAATTAAGGCACCATTCAGACCGAAGCTCCTCGCTTACTCGACGAGATTAGTGAACTCTTTTGCAATCAGAAACTGACGCACCATTCATTGTATCAGGATGCCACCAAAGATTGCCAAGGTTATCTCAACAATGACCACCGCCCAAAGAGCAGCTCGGCATGCTACTAGAGCCGAATCTCGTGCTACAAGTTTGAATGGAAGTTGTACTGAAGTAGAGATAGAGTTGAGGGACACACCAAGAGGGGTTCCGAACAAAGGTCAAGTTGTTGTGGATGTTGCAGTTTTGGAGGAGTTACAGATGTACCGAGAGATCTACCAAGGACAAAGGCATGGGAATGGTGGTCCAATAGGAGTTTGCGCCGCACAACCAGCAAAGGAAAACACCGTGAACCATCCATCTTCACCACTACATGTGCGAGTACAAGGAGTAGGACCCTCGTATTGGGACATGATGCGGTATATGAGAGACATGCAAATAGAACTCTTTAGTGGAAAATCAGATGCTATAACTGCAGATAATTGGAGAAAGAAGTTGGAGAGAAATTTTAACGCAGCCAGATGCCCGCTCGAGTTCCGCAAAGATTTGGCTGTCAATTAACTAAAGGACGACGCATTAGTTTGGTGGGAGGGAGTCGTGGATGCAGTGCAAGGACGCTATGAACTAACTTGGGCAGATTTCTTAGAGGCTTTCAACAAAAAGTATTTTCCACGGGAGGCCATGGATCATATGGAAGGTGAATTCCAGGACATTCACCAAGGAACAAGAAATGTGAGGGAGTACAGGGAAAACTTCAATCGTTTGAGAAGATTTGCGGGCCGCTACTTAGGAGAGCGCGAGCTGATTCGGCGTTTTCTGAAAGGGATGAGGATTGAGCTCAGGAACCGTTGTAATGTGAGGGAGTATCAAGACATCAATGAGTTGATAGAAAAGGCTGCCGAGCAAGAGATTGGACTGGAAGAAGAGCGTAAACAAGCCAAGAATGTGCATACCACAACAGTGAAAAGGACTTGGGAAAACTTAAGTGCAACACCCGCAGTTCCACTTAAACAGTTGTGTGAAAGATGTGGAAAGAAGCACCTAGAGGAGTGTTGGCATGATGTGTGTTTCCGGTGCAAGCAACTGGGACATCTTAAGAAGAATTGCCCGTTTCGACATCAACCAAATACCAAATGTTTTCGCTGCTGACGTCAAGGTCATATAGCAAAGCATTGTAGAGTTCAAACGGCAAGGGTAGCAGATGAAATATTACCACCACTCAAGAGACAAGCACCAGGGTCAAGGGTCTGTGTTGTTGGGGATCATGACTGAGTTGAGCCGATCTCGGGTATGTTTTTATGTGTATCGTCTTGTATTACAAATTTGATAAGTTAAATTAGTGTGCACCTAAGTCTAGTAGTGTAACCCAAGCATGTTCTTCGGGATCAGTATTGACGAAGAGAGAAACTGTCCATACCCCATTAGAACAACTCATAGTCTTATGAGTCTAAAGTTATAAAGCTGTTAAAGCCATAGTACAACCATACACACTTCATTTCAAGAACCGGAAGACTGTTTTGGGTGACGAAGATGCATAGGGTAGATGAGAAAGGATGTTGTTTCATGGATTTCATAGGGGATGTATATTAGTTATAAAGGTGGAATGTTGAATCTATCACGGGTTACTACACGAGCTACTTGTGCTTTAATGGAGATACGGGTATGAGGAACCTAAGTGATAGAACCAAAATCAAACACCGTCCTTTTTGGTTCATGGACACGGCCCAACATGGGGATCATGTCGACCAGCTTGATCCAACCGAGATTTTTCCATCAGATCGTGACACTACTTTGGAGCTGAATGAGCTGAGTGAGATAAGTGACACTACTATGGAGCTGGATGAGCTAAGTGACACTGAAGAAGGAGCTGGTTTTGATGCACCCTTGGATAGCACACTGGGCAAAACAGACATGCATGGTTTGGTCATGGGAAGCAGTAATGATATATGTTCATTGTTTGACTCATATCTTCCAAACCACGAGGATTCTACGCATGAAATCACTTGGAGAATGTGCTCAACTCAATTACAGAACTCCTCGAAGAAGAATCAGATCAAACGGAGTTCAGATGTGGAAGTTATGCAATTTACAAATCAGGTGATCTTCAGTTCTCGCGAATTCGGGCTGTGTGGATCGTCCGGCGTGCGTCCCGATCATTCCCACCGTGGACCAGCACGACCAGAATGAACCTGGACAGTGTGTGAAGATTCAGTTTGACCAGTCTGCCTCAATTTCACCAACCTTGACCAGTCTTCATCAAATTCCACAAATTTGACTCATTAATAATTTTCTAGTCAATGTTGTCTTTTTCTATGCATTGTTTTCCACAATTTCTTTATGTTTCTCTTTGACTACAAGTAATAAATATGTAGTCTCATCTATGAATAAAATCAGATCATTTTAGAGTTTATCTTTGTTCTTCTTTTCTCTGAGTGAGAGAGAGTTCTTTAGCTAGTTCATTGGTTTGAACCGGCTTGTTGATTTGGTGGTC
>NC_079514.1:27533121-27556884 GCF_000801105.2 Raphanus sativus | reverse complement strand
CGAGATCAGCCTAGAAGAACACAGCCAGCATGAAGAGGAGATTCATGGAGTAGAAACAGAAGATTGTTTCAATGAAGAGGCTAAGTCAGAAAAGGTTTATCAAGAAGATGGCTTTGATTATAACTCAGAGCATGAGGAGTCTTATGTTGAAGAGAGGCCATCGTGTGAAATACCATACTCTGATCATGAAGAAGAGAATGAAGAGGAGTCTCGTTCCAAAGAAATACCATGGTGTGAGCTACCTTATTCTGATCAGGAGGATGAACACCAAGTTGAAACTGATGCTCAAGTCAGTTTAGACTACTCTGAAGTAAGTTATGGAGATGAGCCGGAAAGCCATCCAGATTCTGCTGAAGAGAATGAAGTCTTAAGTGAGGCTGGAAGAGATGATGATGATGAGTATGAGCCAAGATACATCACATATCCAGGCTATAACCAAGGGCCAGAAGACTACTTCAGATGGGAGAAAGATATGGAGGATTGGTTTCAAGCCCACAATATTCCAGAGAAGAAGAAGACACTGTATGCTGAAGCAACTTTGATCAAGAATGCTTATGTGCATTGGGAACAAGACAGTTGTGTACGGTTTGAGCTTGAGCTACCAGAGTACTCTTGGGAAGAGATGAAGGAATTTCTACATAAGGATTTTGTAGAAGATGCTGAGTTCATCCAAGAAGCAGAAGAAGAGAATTATGCCGAGCCAGAGAGATTGATCATGGCAGTCAGGTCAACCCCAAAGGCTAAACCCAAGAAGACTTGTGATCCCAAGCCGAGGGATATTATGTGCGACCCATCTACCAGCAGGAGCAAGGCTAAGGAAGCTGTGAAACTTAAACCAAAGAAACCTAAAGCTGTGAAGAAGAAGATTAACCAGCAAGAGAAGGGTTCATACCAGAGTTCACTGCAAGCTCCAAAGGTACAAGGTACATGTCCAGGAGCAAAGAAAATTATGCAAGTACCCAAGAAGAAAGCAGAGCAAAAACAGATAATTGGAAAGCAACCCAATGAAGTGATAGCTAAAACTCCAATCTATGAAGCTTCACAAGGACGACCAGGAACAGCCAATCAAGGTAAGTCCCCTAACTATAATATTCTCAAGGATAAGACATGTTATAGATGTCATAAAAGAGGACACTTTGCTGTAGCTTGTCCAACTAAGAAATCATTGAAAGAAATATCACTAGAAAAGAAAACTGATTTATCTAAAATTAGTGATAGTTTTATTCAATCTAATTTATTGGTTCAAAATTCTTGTGTGATGCACTTGTCTTTGCCAAAAAGTTTTGATCCAGGAATACTTAAAATAGAAGATCATCTAAACCAAGATCAAAAGTTGCAAAGAAGGCAACAAACCAACACAAGCAGTCCAAAGAAGAAAATAATTCTTCAGCTTGTGGAAGCTATCAAAGTAAGTCTGGAAATTTCACATTTTGTTTATAAGTGTCCAAACACAGATATAATGTACTTGCTTCTTGTCCAAAAGGTTGAGATTATTTCAGGTTGCAAAAAAGAAAGCTTCAAAGAAATCCCACCGGATACTCTTTTGTTGCTAGGAGAATCAACTCCAAGAGAGACCAGAAACGTGGCCAAGGAAACCTTGAAGATCCATCCACCTCAGAAGAGATCCAATGGCCATAAGCCAAGCAGAGGCGTGATCCTTTCACACTTTTTCAAAGAAGAGCCACCAAATGCACCATGCATCACCAAACAAAAATTGTATCAAGGTAAGGTTCTAAACTCCCAAAAGAGAATGAAACCTGACTTGCTCTATTGTGGTGTATCAGGTTATCCAGTTTTGAGGCCAAAACCTTTACAAGAGGGAAGGAATGATGTGGTCATCAAATCAGTAGCTGAACCAGAAGCTCAGGAAGCCCTTCCAGATAGAGAAGAAGTCCGTCCTAAACAGGAAGCCTTTCCAGAAGAAGACGAAGTCCTTCTTAAACAGGAAGCCTTTCCAAAAGAAGAAGAAGTCTTTCCAAACCGGACCAACCAGGATATGTGTTCAGTCAAGACGATGTATCTCACCAACCCGGAGGAATTTAGACACGAGACCAATTTTCATGCGTTCTACACTTCACAAGGAGACAAGTCCAATTGGAAGCATCCCCAAAGCTACTCAGACCAGGAAGATATGAATTTTACAAACAGGAGGTTTTCCAGCCCATCCATCTGCGAGTATCCGAGTCTAGAAGATATTTCAAGCCCAACGACGAAGCGTTCTGACCCAAGCCAAATCATAGAATTCAAGAAGAATCTCTTAGCTTTCCAACTAGCTAAGAATGAGAAGAAATCACCACTGATATTAGGAGATATGATCATTTTCCTAGAATGGGTCAACATGGTGCCATTTATGGAAAGTATGGCAAATACTTGGTTTCTGTGAGGGATTAAACTCACCTCCTGATTTTAGGTCAGGTTATAGTTTAGGAAAGGATTAGGGAAAGATAATCGTGGGCTGAATCCCGTAAGAACTTGTAGAATGAATGATGATTTGTATTGATAATGTGGTAAAAGAATGGTTACAAAAGATGTTTCTCTTGATGATTACAAAGATAGCAAAATGTTTAAAAGATGATGTCAATCATCATCCCCATGAATAAGGATTGATTTTCTCTTTAAATAGCCTCAGGCTCCGTTGGTTGCTACCAACAGGTTCCCGAGATCCCCTCCGTGATTTGAGGAATTTGTAACAGCTCCCCTATGACCGGGTCCTGCGCCTATTTATTTGTCCACGAGCTACCTCTTTGACCGGGTCCTGCGCCTGTTTACTTGTCAACGAGCTACCTCTTTTCCTTGACCTCTCTGATGAACATCTCCAGCTCACAGCCTCCGGATCTGACTTAGCTGTTTTTGAAGATTGAATTCATGATGGGCCTTTCGCGGTCCGTTATCATTTCTTATTGTATATCACTAGCTAGGGGGTCATATTTGGGCGCAACAGTTGCCCCCAGCTTTCGAGATAAGATTCCTTATCTCGGAAGCTAGACCTAGCCGCCGAGCATCAATCTTTTTGTTGAGATCTCGAGCAACAGTTATCTTTATTGAATATTTCTTTTGCTTAATCTGATGGCTACGATTGCGTATGAAAAGGCGCAAGTATCCGACTTCTCGGCCAGCAAGCTTTCCATTCCTCAATTCTCAGAGAGTTCAGGTACTTTCGAGATTAACATGTTTAATCTATCCTTTTACGGAGAGTATGGTTCTAACTTGGGTTTGGTGGGCCCTGATTCAGCTCCAGTCGAGACGTCCCAGATGGGCGATGACAAGGAGGCAGATGAGGGAGATCCAGCCAAAGAAAGTGATCCAGTTGAGGGAGACAAGGATGTCGGGATGAGCTCCCGTGGTAATGATGTCTAAGAGCTGCGGCTCTTTTTGAATTGTAATGTTGCTTTTCATGACTTTTGCCCAATGGGCTTTGTTTACGTTTCAGACTTATAGCCTGAGGAGGCTTTTAAACCTTGACTTGTTTTAGGGTCTTCTGAACCCTCGTTAGCCTCAGGAGGCTTTTAAACCGTTTTATTCAAATTTCGTTTTTGTTTTTCGTATTAAGTCATTTGACTTGGTTTGATCGTTTCTTGGATGAGATTGACTTTTGTCAAGTGGAAGTTTCGATTAGGACATGTATCGTGATTATTAGATACAATGTCCAATGACTTATCAGGTCTCGAAGATTTCGAGTGTATTCGATTACGAGGATTCTTAGAAGGAGTTCCTGAAATATTGAGATTAGCTCCGGGTTTTTAGGAACCTGAGCTACCCTGAAGACCTTAGGAGGGGGTTCATGGGAACCTGAATTCGTGTGTGGGATTTTAAGACCCATTGAAGTTTGCTTAGGATTTTAAGACCTTTTGAGATTTGATAAGGATTTTAAGACCTTTTGAGATTTGATAAGGATTTTAAGACCTTTTGGGATTTGATAAGGATTTTAAGACCTTTAGTGGTTTCTAAGGATTTTTAAGACCTTAGATTTAGGTTTGTCGAAGTTTGGTTTCGTCTGAAGGATTTTAAGACCTTCGAGGTTACTAAGGATTTTAAGACCTTAGGTCCAGGTTCGTGGAGACCTGAGTTTGTTGGAAGGATTTTAAGACCTTCGAGATTACAGAGGATTTTAAGACCTTAGGTTCAGGTTGACGGAGACCTGAATTTGTTCGAAGGGTTTTAAGATCTTAGGTTCAGGTTCACGGAGACCTGAATTTATTCGAAGGGTTTTAAGACCTTAGGTTCAGGTTCACGGAGACCTGAATTTATTTGAAGGGTTTTAAGACCTTAGGTTCAGGTTCACGGAGACCTGAATTTGTTTGAAGGGTTTTAAGACCTTAGGTTCAGGTTCACGGAGACCTGAATTTGTTCGATGGGTTTTAAGACCTTAGGCTCATGTTCACGGAGACCTGAATTTATTCGAAGGGTTTTAAGACCTTAGGTTCAGGTTCACGGAGACCTGAATTTATTCGAAAGGTTTTAAGACCTTAGGTTCAGGTTTACGGAGACCTGAATTTGTTTGAAGGGTTTTAAGACCTTAGGTTCAGGTTCATTGAGACCTGAATTTGTTCGAAGAATTTTAAGACCTTAGGTTCAGGTTCATTGAGACCTGATTTGTTCGAAGGATTTTAAGACATTAGGTTCAGGTTCGTAGAGACCTGCGTTTGTTCGAAGGATTTTAAGACCTTAGGTTCAGGTTCGTAGAGACCTGAATTTGTTCAAAGGGTTTTAAGACCTTGGGTTCAGGTTCTTAGAGACCTGAATTTGTTCGAAGAATTTTAAGACATTTGGTTCAGGTTCGTAGAGACCTGAATTTGTTCGAAGGTCAAGTTATCGAAGATAATTGCTTTAATGATAATAGGATACATGGTATCACAATAATCATACAATCGCTGTTTGGGCTATATGTTCTCAAACATATGCCCCCTTTCGTCATGGTGGAAAGATTGTTAAAATGATATTGGGGTTGCACTCATAACACAATTGCCTACGTACCCAGTCAAGGGGTCAAGCTTAACGTAATTCGAGGAATTTAAGTACCTAATGATAGTATTTCTTCAGATTTGTGGCATTCCACGATCTGATTTCAGGTACTCCGGTTCGCACCTTCAGGAGCTTATAGACGCCAGGTCGTACCACGTGGATAATCCGGTAGGGACCTTCCCAATTGGTTCCTAACTTCCCAGCATCTGGTTCCTTGGTTCCTTCGAAAACCTTCCTAAGTACCAGGTCACCTACAACAAATTGTCGAGGCCTGACTTTGGAATTATAATGTCGAGCCATTGCCTGCTGATAGTTTTGAATCCGAAGCAAAACTTGGTCTTGTCGTTCCTCGATTAAATCGAAGCTGTCTGATAAGAGCTGGTCGTTAGCTTCGGGATCAGACGTACAGAGCTCTCGACGGAGGCTCCCAGTGGAGGTTTCCGCCGGAACGACAGCTTCCATTTCGTAGGCTAAAGAGAAAGGGGTTTCCTCTGTAGCCTTTCTCGGGGTGGTTCGTCATGTCCAAAGTACTTCAGGTATCTTTTCAGACCAGGTTTTCTTGTTGGTTCCGAAGCGTTTCTTGAGGTTTGCTAATATTGACTTATTAGCAGCCTCCGCCTGACCGTTACCTTGAGGTCGTCGAGGTGTTGAGAAGGTAAGGCGGATATTCCACTTGTCGCAAAATGCTTTGAAGTCGCGAGAAATGAACTGTCCTCCATTGTTGGTTACGATCTCATACGGGACGCCGTGGCGGCAGACAATGTCTTTCCACACAAATCCTTCGACTTCGAATCTAGTTATCTGTTGGAAAGCTTCAGCCTCTATCCACTTCGTGAAGTAGTCTGTCAAGACCAAGAGGAAGCGTAGCTTCTGCCTTCCTCTTCCTGACGTTATGAGTGTTTCTACGATGTCCATGGACCACCTCATGAACGGGTACTGAGCGGATATTGAGGATAATTTTTCCGCAGGCTGATGTATAATCGGTGCATGCCTTTGGCATTTATCACATGAAGAGGAGTAAACCTCGCAGTCAGCAATAATGGTGGGCCAGAAATAGACTTGTCTTTTGATTCGGATAGCTAGAGCTCTGCCCCCAGAGTGGTTTCCTCAGGAGCATGCGTGCATTTCTTTCATAAGATTGATAGCATCGAGGCCATGGACGCATTTTAGGTAAGGTCCGGAAATGCTTCGTTTATGGAGGGCTGACTCGATTATGCAGTATCTTGCGCTTAATGCTTTGAGTTTTCGGGCCTCCCACTTATTGAGGGGGAATCTTACCCTACAAGATGTACTGCATGATCGGTATTCTCCAATCCTCTCTCCCAATGATTTTGTCATGAAGAGATGAGGGCGGGTCTTGTTCAGGTCCCTGAGTGTCGTGACCTGATGTGTCTTGTTCAGGTCCCTGAGTGTCGTGACCTGATGTCTTATTGCCCCGGAGATATTGGTCGGATTAGGCTCGAAGGAGTCTGAATTCTGAGGAATATCTCCAGTTCTGGTGTTGTTCTCCGGAGTCTGGGTCGTTTCTTCGGATGCGCTTTCAAAAGCAGAACGACTCCTGGTCCTGGCTGCGTGGACAGGTGAATCCGAGGTCTGGATCTTGCCCCCGGAGGTATGCTTTTTAAAGCTACGAATTCTGGTTTTTGGAAACCAGTACGTTGTAAGAACTTGGGTTGCTACCGTCTGGGGGTAGCTACCTTCCGTTTGCTCTTTCGGCTTGCTATCGATCTCAGCTTTGGTAGCTATGTCGATACTTGGCTTTTCGATTCCCTTTACGGGTATGATCCGTTTTACGAGGGGGTCTGATGTTGACGCTAAAGCAGCCAGCGCGTCTGCTGAGGAGTTCTCTCCTCGTGGGATCCTCGTTAGTTCAAATCTGTTGAACTGCTTAGTGAGGTTCCGGACAACTTCTAGGTATGCCCCCATTCTTTCGTCCCTTGTTTCATACTCGCCGTGGAACTGGCTAGCTACTAGCTGTGAATCACTATAAGCGTTCAGCTCTCGAATTCCGAGGCTTAGGGCGAGTTTTAATCCTGCAATTAATGCTTCGTATTCAGCCTCGTTATTAGAAGCGCTGAATCCGAGCCTGTAGGATTGTTGGATGGTTTCTCCAGCTGAGGAGGTCAGCCTTAGACCGATGCCGGAACCTTGTCTTGGCGAGGCTCGTCAATGTACAGACTCCACTTCAGAGCTTCCGTTTCCAAGTCTAGTTGTTCGGAAGCTAGCTCGATTATGAAATCGGCAAGGACCTGAGCTTTTGCTGCTGCTCGAGGTCTATACTCGATATCGTATTCACTGAGCTCTATTGCCCATTTAGCAAATCGTCATGATTGGCTAGGGCTGTGCAAAATTGTTCGCAATGGTTGTGAAGTCATTACGACGATTGAGTGCGATTGGAAATAAGGTCGCAATTTTCTGGCAGCTGTTACGACAGCTAGAGCTAGTTTTTCCATAGTAGGGTATCTAGTTTCGGCGTCTATCAGACTCTTGCTGGTATAATAGACAGGTCTTTACTCGTTTTGCTCTTCTCGTACCAGCACACCACTAACTGCAGCGGTTGACACAGAGAGGTACAAATACAGTGGTTCTCCCATTACTTGTTTGGCCAAGATGGGAGGTTCGGAGAGGTAAGCTTTCAATTGCTTGAAGGCTTCCTCGCACTTCTCGTCCCATAAGAACTTCTTATTATTTTTTAGAAGTTTGTAGAATGGGAGGCACTTATCGGTGGACCTGGATATGAATCGATTTAATGCTGCGATTCGTCCAGTCAATCTCTGTACCTCTCTGGTTGTTTTAGGTGACGGTATTTTCAGAAAGGTAGCTATCTGTTTCGGGTTGGCTTCGATGCCTCTTTCGGTTACGAGGTAGCCGAGAACTCGCTTGAAGGTACCCCGAAGATGCACTTAGCAGGGTTGAGCTTCATATCGTATTTGTTGAGGATATCGAAGCATTCCCTTAGGTGGGAAATGTGGTTTTCTCCAATTGAGGATTTGACTAGCATATCGTCAATATAGACCTCCATGGTTTTCCCGAGCTGGCCAGCGAACATTTTATTCACTAGCCTTTGATAGGTAGCTCCTGCATTTTTTAAACCGAATGGCATGACCTTATAGCAATAGGTCCCTCATTCAGTTATGAATGCAGTTTTCTCTTGATCGTCGGGATCCATCATGATTTGATTGTACCCTGAAAAGGCATCCATGAAGGACAGGAGCTGGTGGCCAGCAGTGGCCTCGACCAAACGATCGATGTGAGGTAACGGGAAGCTATCTTTGGGACAAGCTTTATTTAGGTCGGTGAAATCTACGCAGACTCCATTTCCCGTTCTTCTTTTCTACAACTACTGGATTAGCTAGCCAGTCTGGGTAATGTACCTCACGAATGGACCCAGCTTTCGTAAGTCGGTCAACCTCGTCGTTAACAGCTTGAGCCTTTTCTAGGCCTAGCTTGCGAGGCTTTTGTTTGATCGGTTTGAAAGTGGGGTCTACATTAAGCTTGTGAGTAGTTATGTCGGCGTTTATACCCTTCATGTCACTGGTGGTCCATGCAAAAGTTCCGACGTTGCTTTTTAGAAAGTCGATGAGCTCCTTCTTAGTCTCGAGAGGTAGCTCGGATCCGATACTCACTTGCTTTTCAGGATTTGAGTCGTCGATACTAACTTGCTCGGTGAGGTTCTTAGGGGGACCTCGAATATTCTGTTGTATCTCACGACCCTCCTGGATCTGTAATTGCTATTGGGGTGATTCTTTGTGAATTTCACAGATTGGTGATAAGTTGAAGCTACTGCTTTCATCTTATGGATCCAAGGTCTTCCTAGGATCGCGTGAAACGGGGAAGGTCTGTCGATGACTATGAAATTCATCATTTTCATGATTCCGCCAGCTATAATTGGGAGCTTAATAGTTCCCAATGAGGTAGCTGTTTCTCCGGAAAAGCCTACGAGATTAGCTTTTTGGCCAATAATTTCGTAGTCGTCTATTTCCATCCCTTTTAGGGTGTTGTAGAAAATAAGGTCAACAGAGCTTCCTGTGTCTATCATGAGTTTAGGGACCTCATATCCTGCGATGTTCAGGGTGACGATCAGCGCGTCATCGTGAGGTCTGTCAAGGTTTGAGGTCTCGCTTTACCAGAAAGAAATCTTAGTATTGGACTCGGTGTTAGGAGGCTTAGGTCCAGTGTTAGACACAGCCTTCCGTACGTGATTCTTAATGGAGTTGACGGAGTCTTGACATATATCTGATCCTCCAAGGATACAGTTCACCCTCGAGTCGGGGCTCGATTGAGGGGACGGTTTGCTCAAGAGAGCTTCGACTTGTAAACTTTTTCCTTGGGGGAATTTTCCAAGAATCATATCGACTATTTTCTTGGGAGCTGGAGGTGGCGAATTGGTCTCCTTCTCAGGTGACCTATCGCGCTTTGGAGAGGTGTCTCTGGGACCTCTTTTCTGATAAGGTGGTGGCTTTTTAAGGTCCACACCCTTTATTTCTCCGGCTGCGAATTTAGCTGCCAGTTGTCGTTGGAGGTCCCAACATTCCTCAGTTGAGTGCCCTTTCCGATCGTGATAAGAGCAGTGTTTGTTCTCATCATATCCTTTTGACCAGGGGGTTTTGTTTGCTGCGGCGATAGGTTTTTCTTCCTTATCTTCCTCGATTGCATAGGTATGTTCTCCCTGGGTCTGATTGTTTCGAGAGTTCCCCTTTTTATGAGGTTCTTTTGCTTCTGAGGCTTCACCTTTCGGGTGATTCTGGGGTTTCTTGTGGAGCTTATCCAGTGCAGTTGTTTCCTCTTCCAAGGTGACGTATCTAGACGCTTTATGAAGAGCATCGTCGATAGTTGGGGGAGGATTGAGCGTTAGCTCCGACCAAAGTTCTGATTTATACCAGAGACCTCTTCTGAGAGCCTCGATGGCGACCTGGTAAAACGGATTTTTCGATGTAGGCTCGTAGTGAGTCTCCCACTCCCTGTCTGATTTTCCAGAGGTCAGCCTCGGATGCTTGCTTTAGGATATGAGTCGAGTATTGCTTCATGAAAGTGTTGCTTAACTGGTCGAAGCTATCTATCGAATTTGGTTCGAGACCAGAGAACCATTCGAGGGCTGTTCCGACTAGATTTTCGGCGAATGTCCTGCAGTAACCTGCTTCGCATTCTTCTTTTGTAAAGTGAGCTTTCACGATAGCTAACCGGAAGGCTCTCAGATAAGCCTTTGGGTCTGAGGTCCCGTCGTATTCGGGGATCCTAATTTTTCGGGTGTCTCTTATGTAAGAGTTTGCAATTTTGTCAGTGAATGGAGTTCCACAGGTCTCTTCGATCAAGCTCTCGATTTCGGGAGCTGAGCTCGTTGCCTTGTGGAGTTGAGCACCCAGCTTTTGGAGAGCTGCGTGAGTCCGCTCCATATATCTACGAATAGCCTCAGGTCCCTCTAGAGGAAGGACAGTCGGGTCATCGTTAGGTACCTGACGAACATGTACCTGACGAACAGGTCCCTGATGGAATCGTGTTCGATCATTTTTCCAAGTGCTCGGTGGGCTGATTTGCTCACTGGCTATTGGGTTATTTTGACGAGTTAGGTTAGTGGGGCGAGCTGTAGGATCAGCATCCGTCCTTTGATGTTCGCCCGGATTCGTGTTTAGGTTTCTGGCCCGAAACACCAGAGCTGACGTTCTGCCCCCGGACGGGTCGAATACTCCTTCTCCTGACCTAAGAATAGGTGGTCGAGGAGGTAAGCGAGCGCTCTGACCAGTAACCTGATCGGGAATAGAGCTAGTCGATGCTATGTTGCTTCCCATAGCACTGGTGAGGGGTGGACTGAGCACGGGAGCTGTCCTAGCATGAGGCGTTTGGAAAGCTGGTCCTTGTTCTCCCGATCCAGTGTTATCAAGGGAAAAGTCGAGACGTCCTCGAGGGAACGAGGGGTCAGTTATTCGATCTCGGAAGGTCACTCCCGAGCCCTGACGTTGCGGTGGTTGGGTTGTTGCGGTTAGAGATCTAGTGACCTCTTCGAATCGTTGCTGCCGAGCGGCTAGCTGTTGCATTGTACGCTCACCTTCTTGAGCTTTTTCTACCAGCTGCATCATCATGCGACGGATCTCAGAGAGCTGAGCCTCCGTCTGGTTCGGAGCAGGTTGGTGATGAGGGGTAACGAGGGCTGGGAGCCCTGGATCGATCCCACTGGAGGTTCTCGTGTTGGCTGATCCAGCACTGTTCATCGAGATACTGTTCATCCAGTACTGTTCATCCGAGTACTGTTCATCGGGATACTGTTCATCGGGATACTGTTCATCGAGATACTGTTCACCGAGATACTGTTCATCGAGATACTGTTCATCCGAGTACTGTTCACCGGGATACTGTTCATCGGTTAGATGAATTTGTTGTCTGATCGACTGGATTCATCCTTAAGTTGGAGTAAGGGATTCCATTGTTTCTTTCCCACAGACGGCGCCAATTGTGAGGGATTAAACTCACCTCCTGATTTTAGGTCAGGTTATAGTTTAGGAAAGGATTAGGGAAAGATAATCGTGGGCTGAATCCCGTAAGAACTTGTAGAATGAATGATGATTTGTATTGATAATGTGGTAAAAGAATGGTTACAAAAGATGTTTCTCTTGATGATTACAAAGATAGCAAAATGTTTAAAAGATGATGTCAATCATCGTCCCCATGAATAAGGATTGATTTTCTCTTTAAATAGCCTCAGGCTCCGTCGGTTGCTACCAATATGTTCCCGAGATCCCCTCCGTGATTTGAGGGATTTGTAACAGCTCTCCTTTGACCGGGTCCTGCGCCTATTTATTTGTCCACGAGCTACCTCTTTGACCGGGTCCTGCGCCTGTTTACTTGTCAACGAGCTACCTCTTTTCCTTGACCTCTCTGATGAACATCTCCAGCTCACAGCCTCCGGATCTGACTTAGCTGTTTTTGAAGATTGAATTCATGATGGGCCTTTCGCGGCCCGTTATCATTTATTATTGCATATCACTAGCTAGGAGGTCATATTTGGGCCCAACAGTTTCCTCATTGCCAAACCAAGACTTGGCGACCAGGAGAGATTATTTACCATCCAGAAGCTGCCTCAATATTCATTCCATGCTCCAGCACCCAGTGGATCAGGCGGATCTACTCTTGCTTCTACTTGCCATCTTTGGAATCTTTTGCCATCAATTCCCAACAGCTACTTTTGAGCCAAGTCTACAAAGATTTCGACCAAGTATTCTACATTAAAGATGTTCCCAAGAAGCTTACTTATTCCCTCAAACCGTCCAGATACAAAACCAGAATCAAATCCCTTGAAGAAAGCTATTGGAACCAAGATATTCTCCAACGGCTAGTTTATCGGTTTCTTTTGTCAAATTTTGTTTCCTTTCTTTTCATATGACCGTTTGATCTTGTCTAAGGTCGTGCACTATATAAGCAGACCCATTTGTACATTTTAGAATCACCTTTCAATCTATAACTTTATTCAATAAGAAATTCAGTTTCTTCGTCAAAGTGTGTCTTTGAGTTTGTTCTTGTCATTAGTTTCATTTGAGAGAGTCATTTGTTGCTATTGATTCGTAGTTCTTAGGCTGTTGAGAGATTCAGCATCCCCTGGACTTCACTGATTGAGAGAGTCGATCAAACCCAAGGATTGAGAGAGTCAATCAAAACTTCACCACCATCTCTACCAACATCCCACTTTCCGGAAGCTAAGCTTGGAATCTGCTGATCATCAAGTGATCTAAAGTTGGAGTGATTCCAGTCTTACATCATAATGGCTGAGTGTTGTGTTTATTTGGTGGCTGAGTTATATTATGACCTGGTGTTACAGGTGCGTGTTAGGAGAATGGTTTCCAAGGAGTCAATCGAAGAGTTGTTTTCTGAATGGCCGTGTCAACCTGACGACCCACAACTCGTTAGCTTGATAACAGACAGACATGCAGGTAGATTTGTAAAAGGTTTTTGGGAAGTGCATGGAAATGCGGAGGGAAAGGGTAACGAGAAGAATGAGGGTGAAGCTGCTGCAACGGGAAAGGGTTCTAGCGAAGAGGAAGGTAATAAAGATTTGGGCAACAATGCGACTCTGATGGCGATTGCGAGTACTCTGGATAAAATTTCCAAAAAATTTGATCTGATGGACGAGCGATTTAAAAAACCATTGTTGGACCAGAAGTCGATAGATGACATGGTGAAAGCTGCAGTGGAGGAGCGTCTGAAAGTTATGGGGATATGAAAAAATCCCCAAAACAAAGATAACCTCTCAAACGTCGCCGCCGAACATAAACCTGAACCGTTGTCATCACTGCAGCCTAATACCCAGCAGAAGTCTGTATATAGTCCACTGTTAGCTGAAACCCCTGGAAAGGATATGGGACCTAGAAAGATTTTGTCCAAGGAGCTTGATAAGGAGAGAGGGATGAAAAGAACTTTGGCTACGGAGCTTGATTTCCTATATGTTTCTCCTGAAAATGCAACTAAGGATGAAGACTTACGTCGCCGCTCCAGGCGCAACTGTACTGTAAAGGATGAGGATGCAGAAGAAAAGAAAAAAGATGTGCAAGCAGAGGCTGTGTTGAAGAGGAAGGGGAAAGCTGCCGCTAAGAGAAAAGCGGCTGAGTTAATGAAGCAAAAACTGTATGAGTTAAAGAAACCAAAACAGGCTGAGTTAATGAATGAAGAACAGGTTGAGTTAAAGAATGAAGAACATGCTGAGTTAATGTATGAGGGTGCTAATGTTCTTGAATTCCTATATGTTTTACCTGAAAAGGCAACTAAGGCTGAAGACTTACGTCGCCGCTCCACGCGCATCCGTACTGTAAAGGATGAGGATGCAGAAGATAAGAAAAAAGATGTGCAAGCAGAGGCTGTGTTGAAGAGGAAGGGGAAAGCTGCCGTTGAGAGAAAAGCGGCTGAGTTAATGAAGCAAAAACTGTCTGAGTTAAAGAAACCAAAACAGGCTGAAGTTTCCGTTGAAGTTCTTGCGGACGAGGATGCAATCTTGCCGGAGTCGCCTATGGAGAGTCAGGAATTGGTTAAATCTGCTATAGTAAAGGAATATCGGGAGAGAACGGTTAAATTATCTCCACAAGGGTTTGCATTGTGTGAAGATTCTTCAAGACCAGTTTTTCCGTACATTGGAGACAATGGAACGACGTGCATGTGGAAGAATGTTGAGCCTTCATCAGCAATATATGACCCTCTAGCACCTGTTGATCCGATTTTATTGGATAAACTTATGCAACACATATCCAGAATTCCAGCCAAAACACCAGCGCCAGCAAAGAAAAGAGTTGTAAGATCCGCCGCTCATAAGACTGACTTTTATGGCATACTCATCCTTGAAAGACCATGGCCGGCATAGCCAATATGGATGGTTGTTTGATAATGTAAGTCTTTAATTACGACCGAGTTTTACATTATATTTCAGCTGATTTCTATCTTCTATTAAGGATGACTTATATATTTTTTTACGGCTGACTTATTAATATTTATTGTGTAGCATATCTCTGCGTATATTAACGTTCTCATTAAGAGGTCCATGAGAGATCCCACCCCATTATGGACCAAGCGCATTGCCTTCATTGATCCTTGGTTCTTGAGTAAGTGGGTTGACGATTACAAGCAGTTCAAGATAAAACCTAATATGATGAAGTTCATAGAGAATGGTTATGAAAATCTTGTACACGGTAAGCGACCCTCTAACTTTCAAACAAACTTGAAGTGGTATGAACACGTGGATCACTTGTACGGATGTCTTCAAACTCGGAAATCACTGGGTGTCTTTTCATGTGGATCTGAAGAAGGAGAAGGTTGATTGCTATGATTCAATCATTGGAGAGGTAACAGCCAAAAATGAGAAGAAAATGCTTGATTTATTTAAATCGGCAACGCTTATGCTTCCCGAGATTTTGAATCAAAACATCCTTGCCAATCTCCGAACCCCGAGTAGGAAGAAGTTCGTATTCAGGAGGAGGAACAAAAGGTACACTCCACAAAACACCCAGACTGGCGATTGTGGGGTGTATGCATTAAGTTTTTGGAGTGTCTAGCGCTTGGGGTAAGTTTTAATGGGATAAACGATAAAAATATTCAAGGTTTACGGTTGAAGATGGCAGCATAGATCCTCTATGAAGGAGGAAACACAGCGAATAACAATTAGCTTTCCAAATGAATCTGTGTTTGTTATTTTCAATCTTTCCAATTACCTTAAGTTGTTTAATGTTGTTTAATTTTATTAACTATTTGACTCTCGCTTCTATATTTCACCCTAAACATCGAAAATGTTCTTATAACTCAGCCATATTGGAAAATAGAAATCAGCCGTTACATTAGATATAACTCAGACAAACCTCAAACGATACCCTAAGATAGGAAAATATTTAATAAGTCAGCCGCATCATCTTCATAAAGCAGCCGTTAAGGTAGATAAAAGTCAGCCATACCTCAAACATACCCTGAGTTAAAATAATTGATATGTTTATACTTCAAAATGTTATATTGAAAGTCCAATTCTAAATTTGAAGTAAATATATAATCAACTGAACGTCTCTTCTTTATTGTTATGTTTTCCCTGAGTTATTGTTAGAATCGATCATGATCTCTCTTGTCTTACAATTACTTATTATCTTACTGCAGATATAATATTGTGTGCCTAATTTATATAACATCAAACGTAACTCAGCCTCATTAAAAAAATAACGCAGCCCCCATTAACACTAACTCAGCCGTTACGCATATCAGAGTCGTAGAGATGTAAAGTTTCGTATTTTAATAGGCCTCTGTAAATATGTATTATATAAATATCATTTAACTCAGCCTTTAAATAGCATTTAATCAAATATCAGAAAATAACATACATTCTGGCATAGCAAATAACATAAAAAGATAAGTTCTGATACATTACATCTTCACCACTTTCTTGTCTCCCTATAAAGGCTAACCGGTTCAAATTCACGTAAGAATAAGCCGATCTATTTAAGCCACAAACAGTGGGGACACATGTTGTCATCCTTAGTGACATCAATGTGCCACAAGCAGGGACAGCGGTGTGGCTCCACAGGATTTCCGCATTGGCAACTGTAGAACTTAGGAAAAATATGTGATATGAACAGGGCCATTCTTTCTTTGAACTCGGGTGTGTGCCACAAACCCCAAGCCCATTTGACGGATCGCACTAGTTTCCCGATCCTGTCAAGTGATTCTATTGGAATACGAGATAAATACTTCCCTTCACCCCAAAAGATTGCTCGAGTCATTGCGTGTGTATACACTGCACGCTCATAGCCTGCATCTGCTGCACGCTTCATGAGAGAAAGCCCTTCTTCTTTAAGGTCGAAGGTGTAGAAAAGCTGTACACTCTTTATAAAAAATGTGTTTGGATTTCCCTCAGCGTAGTAAGCTTTCAACAACTCAGAAGGCATATTGAGTCCCCAGGGAACAGATAAAACATCGAGGAAATGGTAAACCCCACGCCGCTCTACTAACGCCTTCATCGACCTCGACGATGCTTTGAGGCCATAGAGATCTTGGATGGAGTTACGGGCCGCACGTTCAACCACTACCGCCTGAATTTCTTCAGGCAATTCAAGAAGAGGGAAAATTCCATCTACACTAACAGGGTGATATTGATTTGGAGAGATAGAGAAAAAGTGTAATAATTGACTGTTGAGAGTCTGATTGTTCTCAGTACCTTAATTATAATTCAGCCAACTCAACCGAAACATTATTCGCGACGGTTGGGGTTTCACGTGAATTTTAATAATAAAGAATTACTGGACAATGAAAATGTTCTTATAACTCAGCCATATTGGAAAATGGAAATCAGCCGTCACTATAGATATAACTCAGCCAAACCTCAAACCATACCCTAAATGGAATATTTTCTAATTTGGTTATAACTCAACCGTAAATGGAATAACTTAGCCGAATCAAGGGTGTTGGATTTGATTATTTTTGGATAACAATTCATGTTCTTGATTTGACCGGGCTGTACAAGTTAATAATGGCGAATCAAGGGTGTTGAATATTCATCTGCACACTGATATCGAGACCTTTACATTATCGAGACGATATAATATTAATATTTTTAGTTTGATTATAACTCAGCTTCAACGTTTAGTAGAACTCAGCCACAACGTTTAATACCTCAGACGTAATATAAGATATTCTCCTTCTTGATATCATACAATATAAGTCAGCCAAACTTAATTATTGGACGTTTCATTTTCTTGAATTGACTGGGCTGCACAAGTTAATAATGACGCGCATCAAGGGTGTGGAATATTTGTCTGCACGCTTATATCGAGACCTTTACATTATCGAGACAATATAACTATATTTTCCCTATTTTTAATTTTTTATTATAACTCAGCCTCAACGTTTAGTCAGACTTAGTTTTTATGATACTCAGCCGTAAGTAATTAATAACTCAGCCTAAATAAATCATTACTAATGCATACAAACCATAACTCAGCCTTTAGAAACGTAACTCAGCCTTAATAAACCATAACCAACATTACATTATCATTTCACACATAATGACATTACATTACCCAAGTAGCAAAGTTCGGATGGCCGGTGGATGCCTGAAAGTCTCGTAGGAACAGATCAACCTCTTTTATCCAGAAGCAGCGGTTACACATGTCTTCAGCCTTGCTATCCTCAATGTGCCAAAGTTCACAGGCTATGTCCAAAACCGGAGAACAAGGACACCTGTAGAACATGGGAACGGTTTTTGCTATAAACACGGCCCGCTTTAGTAGGAAGGCCTCGTTATGATCCCTATGCCCGATCCCCTCGAGCTTTCTTACTATCTTTCCGATTTCACGGACATATGCCCTTCTTAATCCACAGAAGTGGTCACCATCACCACTCCATGCCGCGATAGTCATTGCATAGGTATAGAGGGCTCGCTCGAATCCTGCATTTGCTGCTCTCTTGATCAAAGTAAGGCCTTCTTCCTGACGATCTTGTCTATAGAAATACTCAACACCCTTGATGTAAAGAGTACTCGGGTTCCCCTCCAGATAGCATCTTCTCAGTAGTCTACGGAGTATAAACCCCAACATCCTCCAAGGGTATTTGAACATATCCAACGAAGCATAAACCTCGGCATCGTTTGTCAACGAACGCATAGACTTGCAAGTAGCGCCGAGTCTAAAAAGATCTTCGAAAGAGTTTTGTTTGACGTGTCGCACGACTAAGGCTTGGAGTTCGATTGGGAGGCAGAGTATCGGGAATTCAGGAATGATTAGAAGATTTCTGATGATACCCTGTAGTAACCAACAGGCAAGCGAAGGGATGTGTATTATGTTCCAACACCTCTCTATTTATAAGGATTTCAACCCACGCGTCGTTGCAAAACATAATAAAACCGCCAAAACGAAGCGTTGCCTATTTTCAGATTTCTCTCAAAAATGCACGAATTCCCCTTTCTAAGCCTACCAACATTATGGTTTATTAAGGCTGAGTAATGTTGGTTATGGTTTATTAAGGCTGAGTTACGTTTCTAAAGGCTGAGTTATGGTTTGTATGCATAAGTAATGGTTTATGAAAAAATTTTTGCTACCAAAAAAAAAAGAGATAGCCTATTATTTATGAAAATTTTCTTTCTTTTGGGTCTTCTCTAGAAGCACACTGAACAGACACGGATAGATACGTGCGTCTTCTTTTACTCTTTTGTTTTTTTTGCCTTTATTTGCCTTTTCTCTATTTTCTGATTCGTAGCTTCAAACTTTCAGGGCCCGATGATAAGAACAGAGGAACACGAAGAAGACTATATGAGTCCACCGTGGCTAATGCCAATGCTACGAGGGAGCTACTTCATCCCTTGTTCGATCCACGCTGATTCAAACAAAAACGAATGCAACTTGTTCTGTCTGGACTGTTCTGGAAATGCCTTTTGCTCTTACTGTTTGGTCAAACATAAAGACCATCGTGTTGTTCAGGTACGGTATCTCTTTCTTTCTTGTCTCTAGCCCAAAAAGTCTCGTTTTTTTATTTATTTTAAAATGTAAATGAAATTGCAGATAAGGAGATCTTCTTACCACAACGCGGTGAGAGTGAATGAGATACAGAAGTACATAGATATCTCTTGTGTTCAGACATATATCATCAACAGCGCAAAGATTGTGTTCCTTAATGAAAGACCTCAGTCAAGAATCGGAAAAGGTGTTACAAACACTTGTGAGATATGTTGCAGAAAACTTCTTGATTCTGTCCGCTTCTGCTCTCTCGGTTGCAAGGTAAAAATAATACTTACTTGCTCTGTTTTTTCCTCTGTTTCCACCATTTTTGTTTTAAATATTACAAACTTTCAGAAATTTTAATTCAAAGGTATAACCCAGCCATCATTTTATTTAAATAAGTCAGACATATCGTGTTTTATAATACAGTATTGTTTGTGTTTTCTTATTGTTTCAGATTGGGGGAATGAAGAGAGGATATCAAAGTTTGACCTTCTCATTGAGAGGGAAGCATGGGAGAGAGTACCAAGGTGGGTCGGAATCAGATGAGGCTACCACACCGACTAAGATGCGTAAGACCAATGCTTTCAACCGTCTCAGCTTCTCTCCGGGAACACCGCCGATATACAATCACCGGAACTCAAGCAGACGAAAAAGAATCCCTCACCGCGCTCCGTTCTAAACAAAATAAAATAAAATTTGACCTCCGTATTAACTACGTATTAATTATCTCAGACGTCGTATTAATTCGACCTCCGTATTAACTATGTATTAACTAAATATTAATATCTTTTAGTTTTATTATAACTCAGCATCAATGTTTAGTAGAACTCAGCCACAACGTTTAATACCGCAGACGTCATATAAGATATTCTCCTTGTTTGATTTTGTAATCATGTTTTTTAATCGTAAGTCAGACTTTGTTTTTTATGATACTCAGCCATAAGTAACTAATAACTCAGCCTTAATAAACCATTACTTATGCATACAAACCATAACTCAGCCTTTAGAAACGTAACTCACGACATGTTTGAAGAGTTTGGACCTGATAATTTCGGTTTTTAAATGAGATTTTGTTTCTTTTCTTAAAAATTCGACCATGTTTCTAATATAACTCAGCCTTATCAGAGTCGTATAGATGCTTTCCAAAGGACATGAGTTATAGTATGATAACTTCGCACTAATTCAAACGTATTATATAAGTCAACCTTCTCGAATTTTCGTTATACTCAGCATCAAAATTATTTTAAAAGATGCGGTTCATATTCCAGTATCGAAAATCGAGAAAACATTATTATGTGTGTGAGAATTTTTGGCTGCCATGATAATATAGAGACTCATTATTAGTATTTGTCGCTTCAATCAATTATGCTGCGGTTTATTAGGCGTGATGAAACTAATATTGAGACCTTTATACTATCGAGACAATAAATTTTTCGTTAATGGAGTTTCTTGTTAGGTTGGTTTAATTCAGTTCTATGTAAACGATAACCTGACCGAAACCGTAAATCAGTTTTTTGATAAATCAGTATGTTTTAATAAAATCATTTAATAACCGGAAAATTAAATTAACTCAGCCGTAAAAACAAATAATTCAGTCTTTAGATTAACTCAGCCTTAGAAACAATTAACTCAGCCCTTAAATAGATTTTACTTAGCCTTATTAAAATTAACTCAGCCTCGAATATATTTAACTTAGCCAACGAAACAATTAACTCAGTCTGTAAATAGTATTTAATCAAATATCAGAAAATAACATACATACTGGCATAGCAAATAACATAAAAAGATAAGTTGTTGTGATCAGGCCATCTTCACCACTTCCGAGTGTCCCTATACAGGCTTATCGGTTCAAAATCACGGAACAACAAGCGCAGCTCTTTGATCCAGAAACAGCGTCTGCATATGTTGTTGTCGTCCTTAGTGGTATCAATGTGCCGTAAGCAGAAACATTGTCGGTCCTCAACAGTTGCACATTGGCAACTGTAAAACGAGGGAAGAAAATATGAGAGTAACTCGGCTTTCTTCGCGCGGAACTCGTCAGAATGCCACAAACCCCATCCCCATTTCACAGACCGCACTAGTTTCCCGATCCTCTCAACTGATTCTATTGACATAGGTTAAAAATACGACCCATCAGCCAAAAAGATTGCTCGAGTCATTACGTGTGTATACACAGCACGCTCATATCCAGCATCTGCCGAACGCTTCAGGAGAGAAAGCCCTTCTTCTATAAGGCTGAATGAGTAGACAAACTGTACACCCTTTATATAAAGTGTGCTTGGATTTCTTTCAGCGTAGCAAGATTTCAACAACGAAGCAGGCATACTGGAACCCCAAGGATGCGACAAAACATCGAAAAAATGGTAAACACTACGCCTATCTGCTAACGCCTTCATCGACTTCGACGATGTTCTGATGTTGTAGAGATCTTGGAAAGAGTTACGCGCCACACGTTCAACGACTAACGCCTGCATTTCTTCAGGCAATTCAAGAAGAGGGAAAAACTCCATTTTCTCTGGAATTGAAAAGTAATAGGGTGATATTGACTGAGAGAGAGAGAGCAATTGTGAAAAAAAAATAGCGAGTTGAAAGTCTAGTTGTTCTAGAAGTACTGTATTTATCAGAGAGCAAAATGGTTTCATTATCGCGTCGTTTAGTTATTAGTTATTATAGAGTATTATTTGAGACCTTTCGTATATTTGGCGGCAATTTTAAACAATAACAATAACTCAGCCATAAGTAAGTATAACTCGGCCGTTAAGTTTAAATCAGAGAGCCAACAGAAACCTTAATTTAACTATAACTCAGCCTTTAAACAATAAAATAACTCAGCCATTAATTATTTCAGGAGCCGAAGAGTTTCTTTCCAAACGACATCTGTATAAGTGAACAGTTATTTTTTTCTATAAATACAGTATCAGATGTCAGTAAGAGAACATTCATTTGTTCTTGTTTTATCCCTTATCAATCTCAGAAATAAGTTCGTCTATTTCGTTAGTTATATTTTTTTAAACCTTCTTTGTTTTTCTAAATATTTTATATACTAAACTTGTTTTCGATATTGGTGAAGCATCAAGTGTAGATGGAAGGATCAAAAAGGAATATGAAGCGTCCTATCGAGGATGTCGTTGGATCGGATGCTGCTGAAGCCTTTTACAAAGGGAAAAATGAAACCAAGCAGCATTACAGGGCGCTTCTCCGCACGGCCAAGGAACAACGGCAATCTGAAACTGAATGGCATCAGGCTTCCAGCAAAGTTGATTCCATTGCTGCGAAAATAGAATTGCTTGAAGCCATTATCAAGGCTGAAGGAAACTTTGACTTTGTGGCTGAGTTGGAGAAACTAACAGCAGAGCACGTTGAAGCCGAAGGAGACTTGGCTGATGTGAGGGTCATAGTACCTGACTGGTACAAGCTTGATGAACCATGGATGTTGGATGAGTAATATAATATTATCCACTATTCTGTCATATTTTAAGACTCTAATACTATGTCTTATGTAACCCACATTATGTTTAATCTACATTATGTTTTAATTCTACCTTATGTTTTTTGGTATATAACGCAGCCATAATTGATTAGAAAAGGCTGAGTTATAACTCAGCCATATTGGAAAATAGAAATCAGCCGTCACTATAGATATAACTCAGCCAAACCTCAAACCATACCCTAAATGGAATATTTTCTAGTTTGGTTATAACTCAACCGTAAATGGAATAACTTAGCCAAAACATAAACATAAGTCAGAAAATTCAACAAATATTATATAATTAGGGAAGATTATATTTGGATAAAATTTCGTGTTCTTGATTTGACTAGGTTGTACAAGTTAATAATGGCGAATCAAGGGTGTTGAATATTCGTCTGCACGCTGATATCGAGACCTTTACATTATCGAGATGATATAATATTAATATTTTTTAGTTATATTATAACTCAGCTTCAACGTTTAGTAGAACTCAGCCACAACGTTTAATACCTCAGACGTCATATAAGATATTCTCCTTCTTGATATCATACAATATAAGTCAGCCAAACTTAATTATTGGACGTTTCGTGTTCTTGATTTGACTGGGCTGCTCAAGTTAATAATGACGCGCATCAAGTGTGGAATATTCGTTTGCACGCTTATATCGAGACCTTTACATTATCGAGACGATATAACTATATTTACCTATTTTTAAGTTTTATTATAACTCAGCCTCAACGTTTAGTCAGACTTTGTTTTTTATGATACTCACCCGTAAGTAATTAATAACTCAGCCTATATAAACCATTACTTATGCATACAAACCATAACTCAGCCTTTAGAAACGTAACTCAACCTTAATAAACCATAACCAAAATTACATTATCATTTCACACATAATGACATGACATAGCAAATAACAAAAAAAAAATATAACCTATTATTTATGAAAATTTTCTTTCTTTTGGGTCTTCTCTAGAAGCACACTGAACAGACACGCTGAGTTATGGTTTGTATGCATAAGTAATGGTTTATAACGCAGCCATAAGTAATGATATTCTCAAAATAATTAGTTATGGCGTTTGAAAAACACGCCTGGCATAATCGAGACAATTATTATGCATGAAGAAAATTAACGGCGGCTATGAGAATATCGATAACTAATTATTAGGTTTTTGGTAATCGAGACATATATATATATATTTAGGTTTTTGGTAATCGAGACAATTATCAACTTCTTAAGCAGATTTCAAACGGTTCGTTCTTCTACTAATTCAAAATAACTCAGCCGTTAAAAAAGGTAACTGAGCCTTAGTAAACAATAACTCAGCCCAGGTTAACACTAACTTAGCCATTACGCATATCAGAGTCGTAGAGATGCTTTCCAAA